>NC_079358.1:3148830-3165788 GCF_029582105.1 Oenanthe melanoleuca | reverse complement strand
ACCCAAACCCCCCCAAAAAATTCCCAAAAAACCCCCCAAAATCACCATAAGCTGGCAGCCAAAGGTGAAAAAAAACCACCCAAAAATCCCCAAAAATATCTCAAAAAAATCCCAAAACAATTCCAAAAAAATTCCCCCAAAAAAGTCCCCAAAGCCCCCCAAAATAACAAAAAAACCCCTAAAAATCCCCAAAATACCACCCAAAACCATCCCAAAAATATCCCCCAAAAAACCCCAAAAAATTACCAAAAAAAATACCCCAAACATTCCCCAAAAAAATCCCTCAAAAAATCCCCAAAAATCCCTAAAAATTACCAAAAATATCCCCCCAAAAAACCCCAAAAATCACCTGGACCTGGCCACTAAAAGTGAGGAAAAAAACCCAAAAAATAGCCAAAAACACCCTAAAAATATACCCCAAACATATCCCCAAAAAATTTCCAAAAAACCCCCCAAAAAACCCCAAAACCACTCAAAAAATATACCCAAAAAATTACCAAAAATACCCCAAAAATTATCAAAAAACCACCTGGAGCTGGCAGGAAAAGGAGAGAAGATAACCCCAAAAACTACCCAAAAAACACCCAAAATCTCCCAAAAAATATCCAGAAAAATTACCAAAAAATCCCAAAAACTTCCCCCAAAAATCCCTAAAAATTACCAAAAATATCCTAAAAACCCCCCAAAAATCCCAAAAATATCCCCCAAAATTGCCAAAAACCCGAAAAAAATTCACCCCCTCAAAAATCCCCAAAAATTACCAAAAATATCCCCCCCAAAAAACCCCAAAACCACGTGGAAATCGTGGACAAAGGAAAGAAAAACTCCCAAAAATCCTCCCAAAAAAATCCCAAAAAAATCCCCAAAAATTAAAAAAAAAAAAAAAAAAAAAAAAAAAATAAAAAATCCCCCAAATATTCCCCAAATAATTCCCAAAACCCCAAAAAAATCTCCCAAATATTCCCCAAAAAACCTCAAAAAAACCCCAAAAAACATCCCAAAAGTGTCCCAAAAATTACCAAAAGCCCAAAAATAATTTCCAAAAAAAAATCCCCAAAAATCCCCAAAAATTTGACAAAATATTCCCCCAAAAAATCCCAAAAATCAGCGGCAGCTGGGGGCCAAAGGGGAGGAAGAACCCAAAAAAACTACCCAAAAACCCCAAAAAATTACCAAAAAAATAATTTTAAAAATCGCCAAAAATTAAAAAAATAAAATTATCCCCAGAAAAATCCCCCCAAAAAACTTAGCAAAACCATCCAAAAATCCCAAAAATCCCCCCAAAAACCCCAAAAAACCCAAAAAAACCATCCCAAAAATATCCCCAAAAATCCAAAAAAATTTTCTCAAAAATACCCCAAAATCAACCCCAAAAATCCCCCAAAATTACCAGAAATATTTTCCGAAAGAATTCCCAAAAAAGTTCCAAAAACCCACCAAAAATCCCCCAAAAATCCCCAAAAATCCCCCAAAATTCCCATAAAATCCTAAAAAAGCCCAAATTTTAAAAAATCCTCATAAATATTCCCAAAAATTTCCCTAAAACATCCCCGAAAAAATTCCCTAAAACCCCAAAAAATTCCCAAAAAATTCCCCCCAAAAATACCCCAAAAAATCCCCTAAAAAATCAAAAAAATTACCACAAAACCCCCCAAAATTACCAAAATCCAAAAAAATTCCCAAAAAATTACCAGAAATATCCTCCAAAAAACCCCAAAAATCACCTGGAGCTGGCGGCCAAAGGTAAGAAAAAAAACCCCAAAAAACGCAAAAAAAAAAAAACAAAACAAAACAAAACAAACAAAAAAATTTCCCCAAAAATTCCCCAAAGCCACCAGAAATCCCAAAAAATGCCCCCAAAATTAAAAAAAAAACCTCAAAAAACCCCAAAAAACCATCCCAAAAATATCCCCAAAAATTACCAAAATCCCAAAAAAAATTCCTCCAAAAAAGTTCTCCCAAAAAATCTCAAAAAATTACCAAAAATATCCCCAAAAGAAACACCTAAAAACCACTTGGAGCAGGAAGCCAAAGGTAAGGAAAAAAAAAAAACCAAAAAATCCCAAAAATACCCCAAGAATACCCCCCAAAAAATCCCCTAAATTTACCAAAAGCCCCCAAAAATATCCCAAAAAAATCCACTAGAAACACCCCAAAAAATCCCCCAAAATCCCCATAACCTGGCAGCCAAAGGAGGAAAAAAATGACCAAAAAAAACCCAAAAAATGTCCGCAAAAATTACCAAAATCCCCAAAAAAATTCCCCAAAAACTCCGCAAAAAATCCCCAAAAAATCGATGCCTGCCGATCGATTGCTCGGCGATCGATTAGTGATGCCTGCCGATCGATTGCTCGGCGATCGATTAGTGATGCCTGCCGATCGATTGCTCGGCGATCGACTCGTGATGCCTGCCGATCGATTGCTCGGCGATCGATTAGTGATGCCTGCCGATCGATTGCTCGGCGATCGACTCGTAATGCCTGCCGATCGATTGCTCGGCGGATCGACTCGTGATGCCTGCCGATCGATTGCTCGGCGATCGACTCGTGATGCCTGCCGATCGATCTCTCTCGGCTCGATTGCTCAGGCCCAGAGCAATGCACCCTAAACCCAACCCCGCCCCTTGGGCTTCGTAACTGCCTGGGGTGTCACGTGGCCCCGTCCCCCGTTTTTAAAGGGGTTTTGGGGTGTTTTGGGGGGTTTTAAGGTTGCTTTATGGTATTTTGATGGGATTTTTTAAAGTTTTTATTGGATTTTTAATTTTTTTTTTAATTTTGGGGTTTTTTTAGGGGGTTCTGGGGGTTTAGCCCAGCGCTGACCCTGTCCCTCTTCGTTCCATCCCCTGGGACGCTCCCCCGCGCCCCGCCCCTGCCCCGCCCCAGCCCTGGCTGCGCACCCGCCGCTAACGCCGCCTTGTGGGCACAGCGCGGTACTGCAGCCGCTGCCGAGCAGCTCCCCTCTCCCCTCCTCACCCGATTGCCGCTGCCAAAACCCAGCCTAAGGCTGAGCTCCCTATCCCCTCAATCTCTGCAAGGAATCGGATTTCTCAATCCGGCAGGGCAGCAATGCTGTTCTCCTCGCCGGAGATCCGGATTGCAGCGGCGCCCCCCGCTATCGCTGGCGGATCGAGCGGGGAGCGGGGGTTGTGTGTGAATAGAGGGGAGGGTGACGCCGAGTTCGGGCTGCGAGAGCGGCCGTGGCTGCGAGCGTGGGAAGGGCGGCAGTGCTGCCGCCTTGTGGACAGAGTCTGGTACTGCAGCCAGCCCTGAGCCGGCCCCTGGCAGTGCTGCGCGCGTGCCCTTCCGATGATGGGAGCGAGCGCGTGCCGGGACGCTGCCCTGTAGGACTGCCGCCACGCTGCGGATGCCGCTTGCGGCAGGAGCCCGGCCGAGACAAGCATCCCCGCCCGTGCCTGCCGCCGCTCCAGCGTCGGCCGGAGCTCTTTTCGGCGTCGTTGCCGGATTCAGGCAGGCGAATTAGAAATTGAGATGGTGAGAGGCGTTACGGGTACCACAACAAAGATGGCAGCCGGGCCGGAAGTGGCCTCTGCCAGTACTAAAGATGGCAGCAGCGAAGGGCGGAAGTTACTGCTTGCCACTCTCAAGATGGCGGCTCGGCCGGTACTCGCCTGACCTTCTATATATGGCGGCAGAAAGGGCGGGAAAACAAGGACCTCAGTGTGTTTTGGGGGCTGCCTGCGCGCGACGCCGACACCGATCGCCGCGGCGCGATTTTCTGCGGCGTTTCCGAGAGTGCGGACACGGGCTGTGGGCTCAGCGGCGCCGCAGGCGCCGACAGGCGGCTGCGGGGACGCCTTTCTCTGCCGGGGTCCTGTCCTGCCGGAGAAGGTACCGGGGGCGGTACCGGGGGTGGTACCGGGGGCGGTACCCACGGCGGTACCCGGCGGGGATCCAGGTGCGGGGCCGTGAGGTGATCCAGGGGCGGGGCCGAGCCCGGCAAAGGTGCGCGGGGTCTCGGTGCGGCTGCGCGGAGCGTGGCCGAGGTGATTGAACTCCAGGTAATGGGCTCGGCCGCCATTTGCTCAGGCTGAGCTCGCTGCGGACGGTGGCTGCGTTGGAGCTCCGCGCACAGGGACTGGTTGGATTTCTGCTTTCCCTTCTCTCAAACCCTCTCCCCCTCCTTCCTCCTCCTCGTGTTCCCCTTCTTTTTCTCCCTTTCCCGCCTTTCTCTCTCCTCCTCAAACCGACTCTTTCCCTCCCCTTTGGCCTCTCCTCCTGTTTCTCTCTCTACCTTTCCTCCCTCCTCCCCGTGTTCCTTTTCTTTTCTTTCTCCCCCCAACCTGTCCCCCCAATTCTCCCTCTCCTGTCCCTACCCCGCTCCCCTCTCCTGTTCCCCTCCTGGGTCCCCCGTCCCTCTCCGCCCCCGGCCTTTCCCTCCCCGTCCCGCTTCCCTCCGCAGCCCGAGCCCTCCCTGCTCCTCTCATCCCTGCGTCCCTGCCTCCGTCCCTTCTCCCCTGGCTGTTTCCCGCTGTTCCCTCCCATCCGCCCCCCACACCTATACACACCCTACCCTACCCTGTTCTATTCCTTTCTCCTCCTGCTCCTGCTTCTACCCTTCCTTCCCCCCAACCCTGGGCCCCCCATTCCCTCTCCCTGCTCCCATTCCCCTCCTTCAATCCTCCCCTCCTTCCTCCACTCTCCCATTCCCCCCCGGCACCCCCCGCCCTCGGTACTTGGTCACCCACCCCGCCCGCCCCGTCTGCCCCCCATTCCCATCCTCCGTGCCCGCTTTTCCTCTTTCCCCCGCCCAGCGGGGTTCGGGGCGCCGCATAATAAAGGCCGGAGAGCCGGAGCGGCTGGACCCGGCCGGGGCGCGGGGGCCGCCGTGCCAGCCCTGGAGCCCCAAATCCCGGCGCTCCCGGTGCCCCCGTCCTGCGGAGGCCCCGCAGCCCTGAGCGCGGAGCAGCGCCCGGCTCCCCGTTCCCGTGCGCGCACAGCTCCGGGGCTGCTGCCCGCGCACCCCTGCGGAACGAGCGGGGCTGAGGCGCGGGAGGAGCCGCTCGGCGGGGCCGGGCACGGTTCCGCTCGGGCTGTTTCTCATTCACCTGCCAGATGGGATGCTCCCCCTCTCCCTTGCTTTGCAACTCCAAGAAGCTCTGCAATGGCAAAACCTCTTTTATTAAAGCTCGGTTGCGGCTTTTCCCCTTTACTTCCAGGTCACAGGATATACTGGGATTGAGAGGGTTCCTAAAATCCGACTCTCGAGGACACGGCCCGTGGGAGAATTGAACTCACAACCTTGGCACTACCTGGACTGTGCTCCGACTGACTGAGCCCTCTGCATCACAGGTGTGAAACTCCCAAGGCTGGGAATCCTTGGCTCCAGCAAGGAAACTGCAGCTCCTTCTATTCTGCTAAAGCTGCTTTACACACCAGCCCCTGCCACGGCTGTAGGGCTAGAACTGGCTGGCAGCTGGCATGACAGCACCGCATCTTCCCATCCCCTGATTTTCCTGCCCTTTCCAGGATTTACCCAGCAGCTGGAGATTTGCTCTTGCCATGTCTCTTTGTAGGGAGAAGTGAGCAGGACAGGTTCTGAGGCGGCTTCCCTTGCTGCGTGACCTGAGTTCTTCTGGAGAGTGGCAGATGGCATTTCCTGCAGGTGAGTGTTGCCCAAATGAAGCAGCTGCTGAAGCTGGGGCTGCTTTTGTGGCCCAGAGCTGCACAGAGGCCTCAGTGCCTCCCACTCACTGCCAGCAATGCTCCTTGTTGTTTCTGTGTGTCCCAGCTGCGGGGAATGGGGGGCAGGACGAGGCCAGGAGTCCCCGAAAGGCATCCAGCACCTCTTGTCCTTGGGCCCTCGGGGCAGGGGCTGTGCCTGCAGTGTCCTGCCCGTGCCAAGCACACGGCCCGGGATGGGCGCTGGGTGCCCGGCCGGCGCTGGCACGGACACGGCTCAAGGGCTGCCCGTGGCTCCCGGGCCAGGGGCTGCTCTGAGCAGGTTCCTGGAGACGCTTCAGCCTGGATACAGGCCACTGACAGCCCAAAAGCAGCCCAAGGAGCAGCTGGCGTGTCCTGGTGATGGTGGCACGGGCTGTGTGCAGAGGGGCTCAGACAGCAATTCCTGGTTCCAGCCTCCCAGAGCTCCCAGGCAGCTGCCAGGTATGTCCTGTCCATCCCCAATTGCCTTCCCTTCCCTTCCTGCCTGAGGCCTCGTTCAGCAGCAGCAGCACTGAAGCCAAGGCAGTCTTCCCTCACAGCTATTAAATGCCAACCAAGAGCCTGCAGAGATGCCTTCAAATCAAAGGTTCAGGTGGGATGAAGTTTTGTTTGGACGAAGGTGGGAGTTTCCAGGGAGGCAGCTGGAAGTGCAGAAGGGATGGAAAGCTTTCCCAGGTGGGTCCCACTGGAGGTGTGCTGAAGGCAGGGATGTGCACCCTTTGCTGAGGGAAAAGAACTTGCAGAGGCCACTGCTGAGGCCCTGAAAGGAGCTGAGCTGCTGCAGGGAGAGATGTCCTCCCGTGGGCACGGGGAGCTGCCTTGGCACGGGACGGGAGTGCCCCCGGCCCTGCCTTCTCCTGCTTGAAAATATCACCTGGAGCCCCGGCTCAGGGGGGCTAAATCAGCTGAACTCCAGGCAGCTCTGTCAGCTGCCCCCCAGGGACATGGGTGGGGCTGGGGGATGAGGGCTTTAAATAGCCAATTCTTTGGAACAGATGCCTGTCCCTGTCCCGATGCTGCTGAGCTTCCTTGGACGCTCTGCCCGTTCCTGGCACAGCTGGCGTTCAAGGGGCAGCTCTGCACGGGAATATCCACCCTACATGAGGCACTGTGAGGTTATGACATTACATATGAGCATTACTGTAGCCAGCCCAGAGCTGGAGGTTTGTTTTAGAAAGAAAATTTTTGGACTCTGCAAAAGTGAAAGCTCAGTTTCTACAAAAACCATCTGGTTGTGACATTGCACGCTCCAGACACTCTTCTCTCCTTGCCTGAGCAAAAGGTTTTACCTCCTGTACTAAATCAGGAGAAGCACAATGACAGATTTCCACATTCACTAAGCATTAAATAAGGGCTTCAAAAGAAAAATCTGGGCAGCAGTAACTGTAAGAGCACTTGGCTTCAGTCTAACAGGCAAGCCTCAGAACAGCTGTTCACCTTTAGTGCTGCAGAGGTACTTCCAAGACAGTCACTAGAGGTCAGACATCTAGGTCTTATCACCTTTATTTGTGGTGTTAAGATTGCCAGCCCTTAAGGCCAGCAGATCCTGAACAGGGAATGGCCTCCTGCATCAGGCAGGGCTCAGCGTGCCTTTACCTGCGGAAGGTCGGCTGAATCCATACAGGTCTCTGCACTGCAAATGCACATGAACAGTGGAAGAAAGCTCTCCATGTGCTTCCTCAGGTACTTCCCAGTGGCACTGCTCAGACACCAGAGCTCCAACTGCAGCAGGTGAGTCCTGGAGTGCTGGATCAGCATGGCCACAATGGCCAGGGAGGTGAGTGAGCACTGGGCAAGGCAGTGAGCCTGCACCTCGACACCACCTGTGAGAGCAAGGACTGGCTCACTCTGGAGAGCCTGAAGGAAAACTCGCTCCAAATCTCTTCTGGCCGATGCTGACATCAATTTCCCCAAAGCCTTAATGTGCTCTGTGGACAGCAGAAGTTCTCCTTGCTGGGGCTGTCTTTGGTGGCTATCTGTAAAGAGCTGCACCAAAGTTTGTCCATAGAAGCTTGGAACGGCAAGGCAAGAGCGAGCTCGGAGCAGAAGAAGGAGCACGAGAGGCCCTCTGGGCAAAAGGCCTTGGTGGCACGGCCAGGGCACCTTCAAGGTGCCGCGGCTGACTTTGCTTGTGCTGGGCGACCTCCCTGCGTGCAGGGCTGCGTCTTTGCTCTGCTTGGCCTTTTGCCGTTGTGCTCCTTTGGCTGCCTGGAGAGAGGGGCAACCCTGTAAGGAGGGTGAGAGCCCCTTTTCTCTGCACCTGAGGGGGGAAACGGAGCTCCCCGAGCCCCCAGCCCGGCCGCCCTGTAAGCGGGGCAGGGCTTTTTCCCAGCCGTGGCAGCTTTCTGCCTGCTGCTGGCCCCTGGCCAGCGTTACCCCCTGTACTCGGGGCGCGTCACAGCCTTTGTCCCCGTAGCAGCCCTGAAGCGCCTCAGCGCGTCGAGGCCCCTGTGCCCTCCCCACGGTGCGGTGCGGTGCAGGTCTGATGCTTTTGTCTCCTGCTGAGCACTGGGGGTGGCTCCCTTGAGCCCTTTGGCTGCACGGGACTCGCTCCCTCTTCTGGGACAACTGTCTTCCCCTCCCTCCCTTGTCATTGCGTTAGGTGGTGTGAATGAGCCCGGCGCGTTTGCGCTTTAGCCCCCCTTTAGAAATAGAGCAGGGTAGCTTAGGCTTCCCAGGAGAGCCCGAGGAGCTCCGTGCAGCCACAAGCCGGTCCCCAAAACGCTTGCGTGGACAAAGTGTCTGGCCTCGCCCCTGCTTTCTGCGGAGGGCACGAAGCCGCTTAACGGTAGCGTGGGCAACGTGACCCGCCTGTAGCCAGGGCCTGGGTCTGGGCCTAGGGTGCCCTTTGTGCTGGTGAACTGGCAGCGTGCGGGCCCCTTAACCTGGGCACGTGTCAGGAACTTGCTTGTCCCTTTTTCCCCAGGAGCAGCCCCAGGGCCCTGTAAGCAGAGGTGGGGAGGCTGCTTTAGCCGGGTGACAGGAACGCCTGCGCCCGGGCCTTTGCCCCTAAGCGGGGCGCAGGCCGGAGCCCGTGCTCCGTGGCGCTTGTTGGGGGGTGCCGGGCTGCGGGGGGCGGCCCCGTAAGCGGGGTTGTGTGCGCCCCCTGGTCTCGGCGGGCGGTTGGAGGGACCCCCTGTAATCAGGCGGGTGTCCCTGGCCCCAGCCTATCAGAGGCGTGGGGCCAGGAGTGGTGGGGCCGGGCGTGTGCCCTCCCTGTCGCCGGGGCTGGGCTCCCGGCCCCTGGGGCCCCTGGGGTCCTTGGCCTTTAGGCCGTGAGTTGGGCTGCCTGACTGTGGAGTCTGGTTCCTGTTGCCCTGGGGGAAGGCCGAGCTCCGTGGCTCCCTGGGTGCGGACCGGCCTGTAAGCAGGCTGTGGGTCCGGGCGCCTTTGTGCGCCCTTCAGCTGGCAGCCTGCGTTGAGCGCCCTCCCCGTTAGTGGGGAGTGGGCCCGAATTGGAGAGAAGGAGCCTCCGTAGGCCTCGGGGACCAGGGCCGCCCTGTAAGTCGGGGCCGGTGCTCTGGAGTCCCGGGCATTTTGCAGTGCAGGCAGCGGCTGGGGCCGCCCTGTAAGCAGGGGTGCAGCCTCTTGCGCGCTGCTTTGCTTTGTGCCCAGCTTCTTTTGCCCAGAGGGCCCGGCTCCCAGCGCGGCGTTGGACTTTGGCGGACGTCGAGGTGGTGAGCGGAGCTGCAGTTGGGGGCTTTTGGGCAGCTGTTGGGGGGTTCTGTGGGCGGTGGGCTGGCGCGAGGGTCTCGATGCGGGGCCGGTGGGCGGCGGTTCCCTTTGGGAGCTGGAGCTTGTCGGGCCTGAGTGCATCGTCCTCCACTGGCAGGAGCCGAGCGACGGCCGGGCAAGGACAAGCTGGATGAGCGTCAGCTTCGAGGTCAAGAGTGGAACGGCGAGGCAAGAGCGAGCTCGGAGCAGAAGAAGGAGCACGAGAGGCCCTCTGGGCAAAAGGCCTTGGTGGCACGGCCAGGGCACCTTCAAGGTGCCGCGGCTGACTTTGCTTGTGCTGGGCGACCTCCCTGCGTGCAGGGCTGCGTCTTTGCTCTGCTTGGCCTTTTGCCGTTGTGCTCCTTTGGCTGCCTGGAGAGAGGGGCAACCCTGTAAGGAGGGTGAGAGCCCCTTTTCTCTGCACCTGAGGGGGGAAACGGAGCTCCCCGAGCCCCCAGCCCGGCCGCCCTGTAAGCGGGGCAGGGCTTTTTCCCAGCCGTGGCAGCTTTCTGCCTGCTGCTGGCCCCTGGCCAGCGTTACCCCCTGTACTCGGGGCGCGTCACAGCCTTTGTCCCCGTAGCAGCCCTGAAGCGCCTCAGCGCGTCGAGGCCCCTGTGCCCTCCCCACGGTGCGGTGCGGTGCAGGTCTGATGCTTTTGTCTCCTGCTGAGCACTGGGGGTGGCTCCCTTGAGCCCTTTGGCTGCACGGAACTCGCTCCCTCTTCTGGGACAACTGTCTTCCCCTCCCTCCCTTGTCATTGCGTTAGGTGGTGTGAATGAGCCCGGCGCGTTTGCGCTTTAGCCCCCCTTTAGAAATAGAGCAGGGTAGCTTAGGCTTCCCAGGAGAGCCCGAGGAGCTCCGTGCAGCCACAAGCCGGTCCCCAAAACGCTTGCGTGGACAAAGTGTCTGGCCTCGCCCCTGCTTTCTGCGGAGGGCACGAAGCCGCTTAACGGTAGCGTGGGCAACGTGACCCGCCTGTAGCCAGGGCCTGGGTCTGGGCCTAGGGTGCCCTTTGTGCTGGTGAACTGGCAGCGTGCGGGCCCCTTAACCTGGGCACGTGTCAGGAACTTGCTTGTCCCTTTTTCCCCAGGAGCAGCCCCAGGGCCCTGTAAGCAGAGGTGGGGAGGCTGCTTTAGCCGGGTGACAGGAACGCCTGCGCCCGGGCCTTTGCCCCTAAGCGGGGCGCAGGCCGGAGCCCGTGCTCCGTGGCGCTTGTTGGGGGGTGCCGGGCTGCGGGGGGCGGCCCCGTAAGCGGGGTTGTGTGCGCCCCCTGGTCTCGGCGGGCGGTTGGAGGGACCCCCTGTAATCAGGCGGGTGTCCCTGGCCCCAGCCTATCAGAGGCGTGGGGCCAGGAGTGGTGGGGCCGGGCGTGTGCCCTCCCTGTCGCCGGGGCTGGGCTCCCGGCCCCTGGGGCCCCTGGGGTCCTTGGCCTTTAGGCCGTGAGTTGGGCTGCCTGACTGTGGAGTCTGGTTCCTGTTGCCCTGGGGGAAGGCCGAGCTCCGTGGCTCCCTGGGTGCGGACCGGCCTGTAAGCAGGCTGTGGGTCCGGGCGCCTTTGTGCGCCCTTCAGCTGGCAGCCTGCGTTGAGCGCCCTCCCCGTTAGTGGGGAGTGGGCCCGAATTGGAGAGAAGGAGCCTCCGTAGGCCTCGGGGACCAGGGCCGCCCTGTAAGTCGGGGCCGGTGCTCTGGAGTCCCGGGCATTTTGCAGTGCAGGCAGCGGCTGGGGCCGCCCTGTAAGCAGGGGTGCAGCCTCTTGCGCGCTGCTTTGCTTTGTGCCCAGCTTCTTTTGCCCAGAGGGCCCGGCTCCCAGCGCGGCGTTGGACTTTGGCGGACGTCGAGGTGGTGAGCGGAGCTGCAGTTGGGGGCTTTTGGGCAGCTGTTGGGGGGTTCTGTGGGCGGTGGGCTGGCGCGAGGGTCTCGATGCGGGGCCGGTGGGCGGCGGTTCCCTTTGGGAGCTGGAGCTTGTCGGGCCTGAGTGCATCGTCCTCCACTGGCAGGAGCCGAGCGACGGCCGGGCAAGGACAAGCTGGATGAGCGTCAGCTTCGAGGTCAAGAGTGGAACGGCGAGGCAAGAGCGAGCTCGGAGCAGAAGAAGGAGCACGAGAGGCCCTCTGGGCAAAAGGCCTTGGTGGCACGGCCAGGGCACCTTCAAGGTGCCGCGGCTGACTTTGCTTGTGCTGGGCGACCTCCCTGCGTGCAGGGCTGCGTCTTTGCTCTGCTTGGCCTTTTGCCGTTGTGCTCCTTTGGCTGCCTGGAGAGAGGGGCAACCCTGTAAGGAGGGTGAGAGCCCCTTTTCTCTGCACCTGAGGGGGGAAACGGAGCTCCCCGAGCCCCCAGCCCGGCCGCCCTGTAAGCGGGGCAGGGCTTTTTCCCAGCCGTGGCAGCTTTCTGCCTGCTGCTGGCCCCTGGCCAGCGTTACCCCCTGTACTCGGGGCGCGTCACAGCCTTTGTCCCCGTAGCAGCCCTGAAGCGCCTCAGCGCGTCGAGGCCCCTGTGCCCTCCCCACGGTGCGGTGCGGTGCAGGTCTGATGCTTTTGTCTCCTGCTGAGCACTGGGGGTGGCTCCCTTGAGCCCTTTGGCTGCACGGGACTCGCTCCCTCTTCTGGGACAACTGTCTTCCCCTCCCTCCCTTGTCATTGCGTTAGGTGGTGTGAATGAGCCCGGCGCGTTTGCGCTTTAGCCCCCCTTTAGAAATAGAGCAGGGTAGCTTAGGCTTCCCAGGAGAGCCCGAGGAGCTCCGTGCAGCCACAAGCCGGTCCCCAAAACGCTTGCGTGGACAAAGTGTCTGGCCTCGCCCCTGCTTTCTGCGGAGGGCACGAAGCCGCTTAACGGTAGCGTGGGCAACGTGACCCGCCTGTAGCCAGGGCCTGGGTCTGGGCCTAGGGTGCCCTTTGTGCTGGTGAACTGGCAGCGTGCGGGCCCCTTAACCTGGGCACGTGTCAGGAACTTGCTTGTCCCTTTTTCCCCAGGAGCAGCCCCAGGGCCCTGTAAGCAGAGGTGGGGAGGCTGCTTTAGCCGGGTGACAGGAACGCCTGCGCCCGGGCCTTTGCCCCTAAGCGGGGCGCAGGCCGGAGCCCGTGCTCCGTGGCGCTTGTTGGGGGGTGCCGGGCTGCGGGGGGCGGCCCCGTAAGCGGGGTTGTGTGCGCCCCCTGGTCTCGGCGGGCGGTTGGAGGGACCCCCTGTAATCAGGCGGGTGTCCCTGGCCCCAGCCTATCAGAGGCGTGGGGCCAGGAGTGGTGGGGCCGGGCGTGTGCCCTCCCTGTCGCCGGGGCTGGGCTCCCGGCCCCTGGGGCCCCTGGGGTCCTTGGCCTTTAGGCCGTGAGTTGGGCTGCCTGACTGTGGAGTCTGGTTCCTGTTGCCCTGGGGGAAGGCCGAGCTCCGTGGCTCCCTGGGTGCGGACCGGCCTGTAAGCAGGCTGTGGGTCCGGGCGCCTTTGTGCGCCCTTCAGCTGGCAGCCTGCGTTGAGCGCCCTCCCGTTAGTGGGGAGTGGGCCCGAATTGGAGAGAAGGAGCCTCCGTAGGCCTCGGGGACCAGGGCCGCCCTGTAAGTCGGGGCCGGTGCTCTGGAGTCCCGGGCATTTTGCAGTGCAGGCAGCGGCTGGGGCCGCCCTGTAAGCAGGGGTGCAGCCTCTTGCGCGCTGCTTTGCTTTGTGCCCAGCTTCTTTTGCCCAGAGGGCCCGGCTCCCAGCGCGGCGTTGGACTTTGGCGGACGTCGAGGTGGTGAGCGGAGCTGCAGTTGGGGGCTTTTGGGCAGCTGTTGGGGGTTCTGTGGGCGGTGGGCTGGCGCGAGGGTCTCGATGCGGGGCCGGTGGGCGGCGGTTCCCTTTGGGAGCTGGAGCTTGTCGGGCCTGAGTGCATCGTCCTCCACTGGCAGGAGCCGAGCGACGGCCGGGCAAGGACAAGCTGGATGAGCGTCAGCTTCGAGGTCAAGAGTGGAACGGCGAGGCAAGAGCGAGCTCGGAGCAGAAGAAGGAGCACGAGAGGCCCTCTGGGCAAAAGGCCTTGGTGGCACGGCCAGGGCACCTTCAAGGTGCCGCGGCTGACTTTGCTTGTGCTGGGCGACCTCCCTGCGTGCAGGGCTGCGTCTTTGCTCTGCTTGGCCTTTTGCCGTTGTGCTCCTTTGGCTGCCTGGAGAGAGGGGCAACCCTGTAAGGAGGGTGAGAGCCCCTTTTCTCTGCACCTGAGGGGGGAAACGGAGCTCCCCGAGCCCCCAGCCCGGCCGCCCTGTAAGCGGGGCAGGGCTTTTTCCCAGCCGTGGCAGCTTTCTGCCTGCTGCTGGCCCCTGGCCAGCGTTACCCCCTGTACTCGGGGCGCGTCACAGCCTTTGTCCCCGTAGCAGCCCTGAAGCGCCTCAGCGCGTCGAGGCCCCTGTGCCCTCCCCACGGTGCGGTGCGGTGCAGGTCTGATGCTTTTGTCTCCTGCTGAGCACTGGGGGTGGCTCCCTTGAGCCCTTTGGCTGCACGGAACTCGCTCCCTCTTCTGGGACAACTGTCTTCCCCTCCCTCCCTTGTCATTGCGTTAGGTGGTGTGAATGAGCCCGGCGCGTTTGCGCTTTAGCCCCCCTTTAGAAATAGAGCAGGGTAGCTTAGGCTTCCCAGGAGAGCCCGAGGAGCTCCGTGCAGCCACAAGCCGGTCCCCAAAACGCTTGCGTGGACAAAGTGTCTGGCCTCGCCCCTGCTTTCTGCGGAGGGCACGAAGCCGCTTAACGGTAGCGTGGGCAACGTGACCCGCCTGTAGCCAGGGCCTGGGTCTGGGCCTAGGGTGCCCTTTGTGCTGGTGAACTGGCAGCGTGCGGGCCCCTTAACCTGGGCACGTGTCAGGAACTTGCTTGTCCCTTTTTCCCCAGGAGCAGCCCCAGGGCCCTGTAAGCAGAGGTGGGGAGGCTGCTTTAGCCGGGTGACAGGAACGCCTGCGCCCGGGCCTTTGCCCCTAAGCGGGGCGCAGGCCGGAGCCCGTGCTCCGTGGCGCTTGTTGGGGGGTGCCGGGCTGCGGGGGGCGGCCCCGTAAGCGGGGTTGTGTGCGCCCCCTGGTCTCGGCGGGCGGTTGGAGGGACCCCCTGTAATCAGGCGGGTGTCCCTGGCCCCAGCCTATCAGAGGCGTGGGGCCAGGAGTGGTGGGGCCGGGCGTGTGCCCTCCCTGTCGCCGGGGCTGGGCTCCCGGCCCCTGGGGCCCCTGGGGTCCTTGGCCTTTAGGCCGTGAGTTGGGCTGCCTGACTGTGGAGTCTGGTTCCTGTTGCCCTGGGGGAAGGCCGAGCTCCGTGGCTCCCTGGGTGCGGACCGGCCTGTAAGCAGGCTGTGGGTCCGGGCGCCTTTGTGCGCCCTTCAGCTGGCAGCCTGCGTTGAGCGCCCTCCCCGTTAGTGGGGAGTGGGCCCGAATTGGAGAGAAGGAGCCTCCGTAGGCCTCGGGGACCAGGGCCGCCCTGTAAGTCGGGGCCGGTGCTCTGGAGTCCCGGGCATTTTGCAGTGCAGGCAGCGGCTGGGGCCGCCCTGTAAGCAGGGGTGCAGCCTCTTGCGCGCTGCTTTGCTTTGTGCCCAGCTTCTTTTGCCCAGAGGGCCCGGCTCCCAGCGCGGCGTTGGACTTTGGCGGACGTCGAGGTGGTGAGCGGAGCTGCAGTTGGGGGCTTTTGGGCAGCTGTTGGGGGGTTCTGTGGGCGGTGGGCTGGCGCGAGGGTCTCGATGCGGGGCCGGTGGGCGGCGGTTCCCTTTGGGAGCTGGAGCTTGTCGGGCCTGAGTGCATCGTCCTCCACTGGCAGGAGCCGAGCGACGGCCGGGCAAGGACAAGCTGGATGAGCGTCAGCTTCGAGGTCAAGAGTGGAACGGCGAGGCAAGAGCGAGCTGCGTTAGGCACTTTCCTTACTGAGGTCTTTTATTGACAGCGTTGTTCTTTTTTATGTATAACGTCTTTTTTATATTTTGTATTGTTTCTTTTATGTTGTTTTATGAATATAAATAAAAATTTAATTTTCATAATTTTTATAATTTCTTTTTTATTATTTCCCGAGATCGTTTTGTGTTTTATGGTCATGTGCCCAATTGGCCCCTGTGTGGTATTGCTATATCTTAGTTCTCTATATTTCCAACAGGAAGAAATACTGATCATTTTAATCAAATGATCCCCAACGTGCAGCAATCTTTCCCCAAATAGCAGTAAGAGGCCGTTTTTATTATTATTGTTTTCAGGAAAGAAAAAAGGAAAGAAAAATACATATGCTAAGACATGTCTCAGGTAATTAGGCTTGGAGTTCCGAAATGCAAACGGGCATTTTTCTCTAGATTTTTGGTACAATTTTATTACATAGGCTTCACTTGCACATCCACATATTAATCTACTGTGTTTATCAGGTTTAACTGCACAGACACATCCTTGTCTTGGAGTTAGAAATAATCTTCAATTTACATTTTAGACTAGTAAAAATGGACTAGAAAGAGAGTACCAAGGATTAAAATGACTTCTATGGGTTTGCTTCTTGGGCCAATATTGGAACTGGTAATAACATCAAATTCTCCTGATTCCTGGTCTAGCATTATTAACAGGCTCAACTTTATTTTAAAGGGAAGTTGTTGGCAAGGAGACCAGCACCAAGTCTAAAAAGTGTGTGTCTCACCTGAATGCGAATTTGCAGTCAGCCTTTTGGTTTTGTATCACCATCATATAGCACCATAGAGATTTTTCAGGGTTTAGTGTAAACAAATCATAATTGTGATAACTGGAGAATGACAATCTCTTGCCTGTGTCTTAGGGAGCAAACTGAACTGAGCACAGGTGCGCAAAGGCTCCAGCCTGCATCACAGGTACAGGTTCATCCTGACTAGTGAAATAAAAATCATCCTGACTAGTGGGAGCGTGGCCGCAGTCCCACATGGCAGGGTCCCGGCACGGAGTGGCTTCCGCCATCTTGAGAAGGGCAGCATGCAGTACCGCGCTGTGCCCACAAGGCGGCAGCACTGCCAGGGCGCCGGCTCGGGGGTGGCTGCAGTACCGCGCTGTGCCCACAAGGCGGCAGCACTGCCGCCCTTCCCACGCTCGCAGCCGCGGCCGCTCTCGCAGCCCGAACTCGGCGTCACCCTCCCCTCTGTTCACACACACGCCCCGCTCCCCGCTCGATCCGGGCAGGGCGGGGGACGCCTCAGTGTGAAAAACACGGTTCACGGTTCTGGAGAAGTACAAGGTTTAATAAAAAAGGCAATAGGAGACTATGCATGGAGCCAAGGGTTAGAACAGCTGGGTGCTTGGCATGCTGCCATGAGCACACCTGCTGCGGGAACACCCCTGTAAATACGTTTCACAATCCATCCATTTGTTACATACTCCTAGACCTTCATGTACAGTCAGCAGTTTCTGGGAAGTGTTTAGCACGGCCGCTCCTTGGCTCCGCCTTTTTAGAGCGTGCCTGTTTTTTGGCTTGTGGTTTTATCCTTCTCCTTCTCCCTTTTATTTTGGGTGGTGGTCCAGCCGGTGAGTGTTGATAATTGTCAGCTGCAGGGGTCCCCATCACGGGCTGTTGTCTTTGACTGAGCACAGAGTTTAAGCATACTATCACTAAAAAAACACCCCAAAAATATCTC